>NC_048272.1:31438217-31453217 GCF_009762535.1 Notolabrus celidotus | reverse complement strand
ATTCAAAAAACGATTTAAAGTTATTTTCTTTTCAGAGAAAGATAAATACTGTTATCAGTCTCGGCGTTAGTTACCTGAGGCAGCAGGCTGGAGAGCAGAGAGCTGTGGAAACCCACCAGAGCACCACTCAGCCTGGAAGAGAGAACAAAAACAACCATCCATCTGTTAAACTGCTGAGTTAATAAAGCTAGTGGAGAGCTGGTGTGATTGAAAAGAGTCCTCAATTTAAGACAAGTGACCAAAGCTCGTAAGTTTAACCCCCGTACAGTGTGTGCTGATAGAGAAACTAGCTATTCAGACCTAAACCAGTTTTTGAACCAGGCTGTAAACATGTTTATTATCAATGCTACCGCAGGCTAAGCTCAACTACAGTCCATAGAATGTATAAATCTTTGGCAGGAGCCATACTGGATATGCTTCAGTCAACGGTAACTGATGACGGGTAAAAGAAATCATCAGAATTTCACTTCCGATTCTAAAATCATCTCGACAGAGAGACGAGAGTCTGAGCAGAATTTAATGACAATCCATTCAATCTTTGTTGATTCAGTTCATTAAAAAAAACAAATGTGCGAAGCTCTGATGTTGCTTGAGTACAGGTTAAGGAATTACCAAAATGATAAGGATTCATTCACTCCCTGTAACTTTGACTATCTGGAGAGTTTCACAATAACCTCTTTAAATAAAACTCAACATGCTCTGAATTAAAAATCTCAACCAGCTGTTCGTATTATTCCTCTGAGGATCGTGACTGTGTGTAGAAATGTCTCCATCCATCACTTTTGTCATTGTTGAGATACTCCAGTGAGCTCGAGACATGCAGTTTTGTTTTTACCTTCCCAACATGTCCGACAGGATGTCAAGAGCCTCCAGCTGAACGGACACGTCTTCCTGTTTCCCCATGGCCCCGATCAGCTGGGAGGTGATCTTCTTACACACACCAACTGTCAGTGACAAACCTGGACACAAACAGAAATACAATAAAACAATAAAAAACAATACAGAGAGGATATCGAGTTAGAAACAGATCCTAAGATTTAACGACTAAATATTAAAACTGAGTCATTAACACAGTAGTGATGTTTTAATATTATAATATGAAAATGTTCTGTGATGCCCTGACTCATAACAGGGTTATGACAAAAGTGCAGTTAGAAATAATAAACATGTATGTAAATAAAAATAAACAACAACCTAAAGTTACAGAAACAAAACAACGGGTATTTCTTGATGTTCATCAATATAAGAACACATGATTTGCAAAGAAAAGTTGAAACAAAAAGCTTTGTAGATGAGCTGAAAGGACACGAATAAAATGCAATTTTTCTGTTTAAAAATAATTTGTGTAGTTTCAACTTTAGTTTAGGTTGGCCTGTAGATTACAAACATTTTATGCACATTTACAGGATAACTATTTCAGACATACAACTTCAAATTCAGGAAGTAGGTTTAAAAAATTATTAAATTGTAATTATTCATATTAAGAGCTGTCTAATAACTCATCTTCATGTTACTTTATCTTGAAAACTTCCAAATATAAACAAAATAACTATGATATATAAAATAATAATACAAAACAATACAATTATTTTTATAAAACCGTTTAAATTCCTTTTTTTAGCCTCTATCTTTAACATAACAGCCCCTCTAACACTTCTTTGTGAAAGCTGGTTTTAAATTCAGGAAGTAAACTCATTTGAAGTAAAAGAGTAGCAGACTCTGTGTTCAGCACCGACCTGAGGAGGACAGTGGCAGCTCTGCAATCACCGTCTTCAGCCCCATGCTGGAAATGTCCCGGAGCGGCTCTTTGTCCGAAATCATGTTGGAGCACAGCGTGTCCACCATCGTCTCCACCTGAGGCTCCTTCACTTTGCTCACCAGAGGAGCCAGGCTGAAAATCAAACACACCCGAGGAGTACGACAGTTATAGCATCAAAAATTTCCCCCTCATCTCAAATGTTCAGTAAAAAGATCAGAGAGGAATAAAGGAATCAATAAGTGTTAAAGAGCTTCACAGCTTCTTCCATCTACACCCAAACCTGTGTGTGTGTGTGTGTGTGTGTGTGTGTGTGTGTGTGTGTGTGTGTGTGTGTGTGTGTGTGTGTGTGTGTGCATTTTTACCATTTCACAGCCAGGTTCTGCACCTCTCCGTTCTTGTCCTCCAGCAGTTTGAGCAGCATGGTCACCACCTTCCTCTCGCTGTCCTCGTCCAGCTTGATGCTGTCCTTCTGCAGCTCCAGCATCAGGTCGTTGGTGGCCATGAACCTGTTAGTGCACGCACACATACGGATGAAAGTGAGGGAGGTGAACAGGGAATGAAGGACTAGTGCAGATGCAACAAATTGCAAATTCAATAAATCTAAAAAGTTGCAAAGAAAGGTAAGAAGACAGTTTGAATAGAATTATTTCAGGATCTTAAAATCAGGTGATCAGTTGTGTGAAAGCTGCTTTACCGTATTGTTCAGTTACTCTTATCTGGGCTTCAAGATGATTTCAATGTCAGATAATGTGTTAATAAAGTACATTCTATTCTATTGAATTCTATTCTATTCTTCACCTGACGGCTGATAAAATGAAGTAGTGAAAAATGCTGTTCAGTGTTGAGATAATGCCCTCAGATTAACTGCCCCCCCCCCCAAAAAAAACTGATGTGCTGTTCAAGAGGGGTGTAAAAAACATAAAATATCCACATTAAAGTGACTATTTCTTGCTAAAAAAAAAAAAAAATCTAAAACATTTTAATTCACAAAGATAAAGGTTCAAATAACTTTGGGTGTTGTAAACGTATTGATTACTCAATTTAAAAGTACAACTCCTGAGGCAGCACAGTTTTGAATTTGGTTATAAAAATAATGCTGTTAAATTAAAATAGCTATTGAACTCTGACCTTTTTAAAATGGTGAAACACTTTAGTTTACCTTCTTTATAAAACAAATTAAAAAGATTTAAAACAAATGAGAACATTATCCATCCAGACACAACAGATCAATTTGATTTATTGATTGTTGTAATTGTACTTTAATGTAATTTAACACAGTGACAGATTCTCTAAAGTGTTAAAAAGTAGACTGGTAGTTACTGTAGTGAAATAACACCTGAAATTGAAACACACAGGTGTTAAAGAAGGTGATATCCTCTGTTCAATAACACTTCTTCATCATGAGTCAGAGTGGAAAAGTGTCGTCTCACTGTCACACTTCACTCCTCTTACCTAAAGTCTTTGTCAGTCGATGTCATTTTCTCCAACAGGTTGGAGATGTGGTAAGACACATTCGACATCTTGACTCTTTGATAGCTGACACCGGCACAATCAGAGATTTACTACGATAAAAATCATAAAAGTGGGGCGACAGATTTAACCCGACAACATGGCGAGGCTGGAGGGGACGGAGTGACACGGGACAGCTAACATGGGGGGAACATGACACTCAGAGGGCTCAGTTAAAAATAGATGGAGCTGTTTCAGAGAAATGGCGCCGCTGAGTGGACACTTTCAGTCATACCAAGTCGTAGTGGTTTAAAACATGAATTCATCGTCATTATTAGTTTATGAGTAGCTTAGAAAATAAATTAAATCTGTTTGCAACTGTTTGTTTACTAGCATAACATGTTGGGCTATCCTCTTGGCTTTAAAGTATGCAATTCATTATAATCTTTAAAATTCTACGAACAAAATTAGGGACTTTTTTTCTTTATTCAACATCAATTTATTTTATTAGTTATTTTCGCTTCTACCGGTGTTCTGTCGACATTCGCAACGAACAGAAAGCGGAGGCTCTCAATTCCCGCCATTCATTTCTGTACTTTTATTACAAACAGATAATGCGCCCAGTACTGATATGAGGGATTCGGGCTATACAGTACACATGCGCAAAGCGGCCTTATAGAACATCTTCATAGGAAGCAATCTTTAGTAGAACACCGGTACAACAATGTACCAAGAGTACCGGTGATCAATTTTTGTTTTTAAAAACTTGATTTGTGTCGCATTATGTAAAATGTATTATACATTATTTGGGCAACTGAAAAAATATGCTTTTGAAAGGACGGGCAAGTGTAATTTTTTTGGACAAAAGTCAGAATTCTGACTTCAATCTCAGAATTCAGATTAAATTCAGAAATCCACAGAAGCCCTGAAGGGACATATTGATACATTTTATTTTCTCTTTTTTCTCGAGATAACGAGTTAATTTCGATTGACTTCTCAGGTTCTTTTTCTCGTTATCTCAAGATAACAAGCTTTGTTTTCTCGAGATAACGAGAAAAATAAGTCGAGATCTGGTAAAAACTGAGAAAATAAAATTGTATTTAATTACGTTCTTTTAGGGCTTCTGTACTAAAAATAAAAGGAGCACATTTTTACAAATGGTAACCATTGTTTTGGGGTTTTTTGTTCAGAAAATGTTGCCTCAGTAAAGAATAGAAAGACATCTTGTTATGAGACATTTATCTTACAGGTTGAAGATGACAAACACAAAAAACGAGCTTCGTTCTCTGGATAAACCAAGATAAATGATCCCATTATCACGAGAAAAATAAGTAGAGCTCTTGAGATAACAATCTTTGCTTTGTCGAGATAATGAGAAAATTAAATGTATTTAATCATGTCCTTATAGGGCTTCCATAGAATTCTGAATTTAATCTAAGAATTAAAATAAAAAAACACCTTTTTTTTCCCCCTCGCCTGCCCTCCAAACAATTTATTTTTCAGTGGCCCTCATCGAGAGATAGGAAAACTCAAATAAAACAAGGAGCCTGATGAACAGAGTTTACTGAACTCTTATTTTTATTCATGTGTTTTGTTGATAAAGTTCGTAGATCCTTCAAAGATTTAGCTAACTGGCACATTCGATTGAAGCGCGAATAACCATTACACCTTTTCTAAACAGCGTTACATTTTGGATTAGACCGTCCACTTCTAGTCTTAAAGTTGTATTATAAATTATCATTATTAATCTATTATTGAAGTTATCCATAGTGCTCGTTTCTTTTTTGGTCAGTATTTAAACATGTTTTGTTTTTTTCTCATCAAACAGTCTGATATGCGGAACCTGTGTTTGAGATCCTCGTTTCCCCCCCGGAAGAAGAAGTCACCGGACTGGCTGGGTGGGAAACTAGTGGGAAGCGGCTCCTGTACTTGTTGCCACGTCGGAATAGTTGTTGGATCTGTGTTATTGAGTCCGTCAAACACACGGAGTTGTTCCTGTAGAGTGTCTGTACTTCAGCTGAAGTCATGGTGAGTGTTTTATTGTTTAAACACGCTGAAGGTTTTAGCTTCATGATGACGTTTGCGTCGTTCAACGTTGACCATTGGCTGCTGACGTGCACGAACAGCTAGCACGTTAGCAGACTGGCTAAGAGCAGTGAGCTAATCTCTCAGACTGTACTGGACTATTCTCTCTGTGACATGGTAACATGATGTGTTATATATTAATGTGTTTCAGGTTTCCGTTATCAACACGGTGGACACCTCTCACGAGGACATGATCGTAAGTGTGTCTTCATTTCATTCATATAGAACGCATGCTAACAGATGAAGCTAATGTTAGCACACTAAATTGGGTTTATTGACATTAACAGTGTCAGGCTGCATGAATACACCTGTATCTTTGTTAGTGAGCATATAACATTAAAATTTGTGAATTTACCTTACGTTGTGTATTTTAATATTATTGTTGTTGTTCTATGTGGACCAGGCCCGACCAAAAATAAGTGACAGTCGACTTTACTTCAGCTGTGACAGCTCACACTGCTGGTGTCAATGTTAAAACAACATGTCAGACATCATCACACATGTTTAAACTTGTAGGAACACACTTTTAGTATCACGGGGAGTTGAAGAAATAAACAATGAGCGCAAAAAGCCAGTACTGAAAGCTGCTGTTGGAAGGAATGGTGTTAAACACGTTACTTTTTTTTCTGCTGGGTTTGGAGAAAAGGTCACAATACCCATCAGTACTCATTGGTAAGTGCAGACTATTGCAGACTATTCCCGGATCCTCCCATACTACTGGTCAGGCCTGCATGCTAGAGGGGTAATAGGGTACTATGAGCTCTTTAAGATATGAAGGTGTCTGACCATTAAGAGCTTTGTAGATCAGAAGTGCTTTGACAATAATAATAAATAATTAGCGATTACATAAAGTACATCATAGAGTGTGTTTCAAAGTGTCCATGTGACATGGGCAGCATCTTCCTCTCTGAGGACACCGTCAGAGAGTCCAGCTCCACCTTCACAACAACACTAGCTTTGCTGATCAGTCGTGTGAGCGTGTTAGCATCTGTTACCTTCATCCTGCTGCCCAAGTACACCACAGCAAACAGACAGGAACCGGCCACCAAAGACTTGTGCAGCGTCCTCAGTATCGTCCTGCAGATGTTAAAGGACCTCTTCAGGAAGTAGAGGCAGCTTAAGCCCTTCTTGTAGTCCAGTTTATAGTCAGAGTAAACACCTAAATGAGACTGTAACTAGAACTAGGTTTCTTTCTGTACTATTTTTGATCATTTGTTCATTTTACACTGACTTGGTTTTGTGTTGTGGATCTTGTGAAAGTTCTTAAAAAGTTGTGAGGTAGAGAAGAGTCACGTCCTTGCTTCCAGTCTTGATGTCTTCTCTTGTGTCTGTTTTTCAGCACGATGCTCAGATGGACTACTACGGCACCCGTCTGGCCACCTGCTCCTCTGACCGCACGGTGAAGATCTTTGACGTGAGAAACGGAGGGCAGATACTCGTTGCAGACCTCAGAGGGTAAGCCTCACAGCTCCAGCTTCACAAGACACATACATCTCAACTCCATAACACTTACACAAGGGGTTTCATCTCATCACTATCATCTCTCTCTCTCTCTCTCTCTCTCTGATTCTCCCTCTATCCCTCTCTCCAACCCCAATGGGTCTCAGCTAACATGAGTTTGGTTCAGCTCAAGGTTTCTGCCTGTTAAAGGAAGTTTGTTCTTACCTTTTTGATCTAAATCTGGGCCTCTGTGTTCGGGCAGTCACGAGGGTCCGGTGTGGCAGGTGGCGTGGGCTCACCCGATGTTCGGCAACATTCTAGCTTCCTGTTCCTACGACCGTAAAGTCATCGTCTGGAAGGAGGAGAACGGAACCTGGGACAAGATGTATGAATACACGGGACACGAATCATCAGGTGCGAGGCTCTTTGTGTTTGTCGAGGTTCTGTTTCTCGTCACGGCTGCGTCTCAGGTCAACAAGAGAATCAAGATTTAACTTCAACAAATAAAAAAAGTGAATTTCAGTGCAGGGATGATTGTGTTTTCATGAGACACTGGTCTTGTTTTTGACTCTACGTCTGTGTGTCTGCAGTGAACTCTGTCTGCTGGGGTCCGTATGACTTCGGTCTGATCCTGGCCTGTGGGAGCTCAGATGGAGCGATTTCCCTCCTCACATTCACCGGGGATCAGCAGTGGGACGTGAAAAAGATCAGCAACGCACACACTGTGAGCTAAAGACACACCTCTGACTGTTTCTTGAACATGTGATTTAAAATCTTTGACTGTGAAATGTTTGATGTAATGTTTGTTACTCTTGTGTAATCTCCCTTCAGATCGGCTGTAACGCGGTGAGCTGGGCTCCTGCCGTGGTTCCAGGAAGTCTGATCGATCAACCCTCAGGACAGAAACCAAACTACGTCAAACGCTTCGTCTCAGGAGGCTGTGACAACCTGGTCAAACTCTGGAAGTAGGTTTTTGTTCAGTAGACTTTCTCTGGTCGACCTTCTTGTTCTTCTTAACTGCTCAACTGATGCCGACTGTCTCTTCACGTCTCCAGAGAGGAGGACGGTCAGTGGAAGGAGGACCAGAAGCTAGAGGCTCACAGTGATTGGGTGAGAGACGTCGGCTGGGCTCCTTCTATTGGTCTGCCCACCAGCACCATTGCCAGCTGCTCGCAGGTGAGTACGTTTCCTCTCACAGTTCGTCCTCTACTCTAATAATCCGGTGCACACAGGAGCCTCATTGGTCAACGCAGCTGTCTGTAGCTACTCAAAGGCTGTTTTCAAAACCGCCTACTATACTAGCAGTGCGTACTGATTTGGCCAAAATTCAATATTTAGTATGTAGTATGTGAAAAAGAGCAAAATCTGCATTATGCCAAAACTACCCGGATGTCGTACTGATTTAGGAACATGTCTCAGTATGTATCAGACCAGTCTCCCTCTCGTACAGTTTCCCATAATGCACAGCGCTCGTTCCGCTTTTTCTTCTTTTTTGAAGGGGGAACTCAGTTTTTAGGTGCTTTGAAAACTATTAAATTACATTCGAACCACTTCATAACTTTTAAATCATAGGTGATGCTGAAGAAACATTTTCACTATCAGCTTAGCTGTTGTTTACTTCTGCTTTCCGAAATCGGAAATCCAGTGACGTCTGGCTCAGCATGCTGCAGAACAGATCGAACAGAACAGTCATACTACATACTACCTTCAAACGCAGTCTGTATTCATAGGTAGTATGTAGCAGCCCATTTCGAAAACAGCCAATGACTCTGTTTTGTATCATTAAGGTTCAGTCCCTCCAGGAAGTTGCAATTTCGCGATCGCAACTATCAACGCAAATTCAACCAATCAGCGCGATTTTTTTGCGGCCTTGCAATTTTTTACAATCACCGCAACTTTCCCGCAAATTTGACCAATTACCTTAATCTCAGCCCCTGTACGTCATCGGTTTTGTCATCAATTTCACTTCCTTGGAACATAAACGTAAGTCCTCACTTGATCGGCACTTTTCAACAACAAAACACGCACAGAGAACGGGTGAAAAGAGGGGACAGCAGGCAGGACAAGTGACCATGACAACGTTGTTATTTATAGATTGAGGGGCTCAGTGTTAGCTTGGTCTCTACCTGCAGCAGGTGTGCTTTATGAACCAGCTCTCCTCACCTCCATGCATCTGTCTCATCTTCATTGATGATTTTTACCTCGGGTGTGCGTTAGTGACAAACACACAACCGGGGGACGTCTGTTTACTATTTGATGTTTGACGTTGTTGCCGTGGTTACCGTAAAAAGCTCTGCATCTACAGCTTGATTTAATCCAGCTTGGTGATACATCAGACACATTCAGTAAGTTTTGATCAACTCCTTGTCATCAAAGATGCAGATTAATTTCAGAGTGCCGTGAACTGACTGTGCATCAGTCGCTGCGAGGTGCATTCAGGGACCGTCGTAAATGTGCAATACGGTCCTTTCATGGCATTTTTCTGTGAATCAAGAGAATCAAAATACAGTCAGTGGCCACATCAAGAATGTTTTCTAAAAACAACTGTAATTTAGCATATTTACTTGCCCCTGAGATGTTATTGGGGGAAAAAAGCAAAAAAAAACAACAATCGCAACTTTCACCGCAATTTTTTCTAAAAGCTGTCACAAATTCAGGCTTTTTGGGCCGCAACAATCACAAAAAAAATCCTGCGAAATCCTGGAGGGACTGAAGGTTTAGATGTGAAAATGTTGTTCAGTTCAGTCAGAGTTTGTTGTGCGCCTTCTCGCAGGACGGTCGTGTGTACATCTGGACGTGTGACGACCCCGCAGGAAACACGTGGACGGCCAAACTGCTCCACAAGTTCAACGATGTGGTTTGGCACGTCAGCTGGTCCATCACTGGAAACATACTGGCTGTTTCAGGAGGAGACAACAAGGTAGAGTATTTTAAACACACCTGAATGTTTAACAAGAGCGTCATAGATTAAAATAAAATCAGACATGTTGGAGTTTTTGTAGATTTTCTTGTCTGATAATGAGTTGTGATTGTTCTCTTGTCTGCTGAGCATCCTCACACTGATCTCTGTATGTGTTAAAGGTGACCCTGTGGAAGGAGTCGATGGATGGTCAGTGGGCGTGTATCAGCGACGTCAGTAAGGGGCAGGGAGCCGTCTCCTCCATCACAGACACGCAACAGAGCGAGCAGTGACATTTTCACTGCTTGTGTGTGTGTCAGTGCGATTCACACACAAAACAATGACCTCCGACTTCACTAGACTCCAACCAACAGCCCGTCGTCCACACCGACACAGCTTCATTTCTCCTCTTTCTGTTGTATTTAATAAAAACACAACGCGTGACACGTGAGTCCAGCTGTTGGACAAACTCTCTGCACAGTTTGGGGAGGACTTAAATTCACAGATTTTACAAGAAGAGAGACGCCTCCAGAGATCCCTGCTCCCACACGGAGAGTCTTCTCAATGCAAACGTGACTGTTAATTACCTTCACACACGTTTTCTTAATCACACACACTCCACTGTGTCTTGTTCCTGAAGCCTGACGTAAAGTAACATGCATCTTTAAACACGCCCCTCATCTTTGTCCCATCATGCTCTGCTCCTTAAACATTCCACTTTTACACGCAGAGAAACAAACCTCCACGTATCACCCTGAATGATCACAGCACCCTTCTTTTCTTTAGATAGACTGTGTTGGTAGATCAGCTGCTGGAAGAGCTTGTTCTGAGCAGAATCCCCATAGACACACACATACATATACACACACACACACACTCACGTCTTGTCATCCATGTGTTAATTATAGAGTGTGTTATGTAAGGAGCAAAACTAGCTTTTTGTTCTGACTGTAAAGAAACATTCATTTCGTCATCGTGAGAGAAATCGATGCCAAAAAATGACCTGATTTCATGATCTTAACTGTGAGCTGGTTTCAGCCCAGAACTTTGAAACAGTAATACATTTAAGAAATGATTCATACAATAAAGTATTGATCAGCACAGATTCTTTGAAGCTTGTTGTCAGAGCGACAGAACTCAGACCCAGCCTCACTTAATCCGCCTCCACAGAGAGAATGAATCAACATGTTGTAAACACAAAGACATGAATGAAGTATGTTAACAGTTTGTATCATCAGAAACCTGGATTTGTTTTTCATATTTGATGTAATTAAATAATTATGTTACAACTTCCTGCTTCTGTTATTGATCACACCGTATAAAAACAAAGAGAGAGGCCGAGATGCTGATGTGAGTCACTGTGGGTCCTCTGTGGGTTTAAAGGAAACTTAAGGGGAAGTAAGTGGCTTCATGTTTGCACCACAGCGTTGACCAAAACAAGTTACATGAACACAGGAGGTTCAGAGGAACCAGAAAGTACACTGCTGTGATCTTAAAGAATTGTTTTTAAGTGATGCTGGAACACAAGCAGACTCTCTCCCCCGTTCTCATAATCATCACCCCTCCTTCATTCCCTTTTTCTTCATCTCACCTCTATCCTCCCGTCCCCTGAGCCCTAAAGAGGGTTCATCGAGCCCAGCAGCTGAGATAAGCTTTCCAAAACTGACCGCAGCAAAACGTTCAATGTCAAATTCAGAATCATCATTCCAAAGAAGTTGAAGCTCAAGTACTGACTAGAACAAGGAAGAGAGAGCCCGCCCCTCCCTCTCCTCCCCTCTCTACACTGACTCCCCATAAAATCTAGAATTTAAAATCCTTCTTCTGACCTACAAAGCTCTTAATGGTCAAACACTGTCATATCTTAAAGAGCTCATAGTGCCCTGTTAGCCCTCTAGAACACTACACTCCCAACATGCAGGCCTGCCGGTCGTACCTGAAGTATCTCAAAGTTGTATGGGAGATAAAGTCTTCAGTTCAGACCCCTCTCCTTTGGAATCATCTACCAGTCAGGGTCCGGGAGGCAGACACCCTTTCTACTTTAAGAGTAGGTTTAGGACGGCCTGCTGTCGTGGACGTGCCAGACTCCAGCTGCTTCAGCTACTTCTATCCATCTCACCACTATCCCTCTCTCCATTTGGTCTAAGCAGATGTGTGTCTAACATGAGTCTGGTCCTGCTCGAGGTTTCTGCCTGTTAAAGGAAGTTTGTCCTTGCCACTGTAACTTGCTAAATGCTGCAAAGTGCTCTGCTCATGGTGGATTAAGATGAGATCAGACTGAGTCCTGTCTGTGGACTGGATCTTATCCTGTCTTGATGTTGGGTCTCTGTTAATAATAGAACACAGAGTACGGTCTTGACCTGCTCTGTTTGTAAAGAGTCTTCAGATAACGTTCGTTGGATTTGTCGCTATATACATAAATATTTAATCATTAAATTCAGTAAACATTACATCCTGTTGATGGTGTGGTCCTTCCTTGTGAATTTCAGAGAATAATTCAGATTTCTGCCCTCATCAGGAGTCTGAGTGATCCATGAAACCATTTTCACTTCATACCTTTCGTGATCTGAGAGGTTCAGGCAGTCAAACAAATACTGAGTTATTCTGTCGTCACAGACGTCAGGGAGGAGCTCCACGTTTCTCTGAAAGATCTTGGAAACATTGAGTAACATGAATAAGTGCGTGTGAGCAGAAGGGAAGTAAGTAAGGAAATTAAGTTTCAAATGGTGGCCATGTTGGACGGTTTCCTCTCGGCTTTTTTTGCCCGCCTTTTTTCGCCCGCCTTTTTTTTTTTAAATGGTTTTCAGCCTGACAGTTATCACATCTAAAATCTGATACCTTTAATCAATGAACTTCTCTTTTAGTTATTACTCAATGAAATCACGTGTGAGTCAGGTCAGATTTACAGAAGTCTGCTGCCTTTAGAGCCAGACAAGAAAGGGAAGCTGAGCTTTGTCCCAGGAGCATTCTGGAGCAGTTATTTGTTTTATTCAAGGTGAATCATCTCATTGTGTGTTTGGGCGCCAGCTTCTTGGCGGGCAGAGGAGCATCCTCTCTCCCTCAGAGTCAGTCTGACTTCAGAAACAGAGTCCTGAACACTGACACAACCTTTCACCGTCTGATATTCAGGTGAGTTTGATTCTCTTTTTTATTCACTTCCAGCTGAGAGAATGAAACCGTCAAATTCAATTCTTCCTCTTTTATGTTTCTCCATTCTCATCCATGGTGTGATGTCTGGGTTAATTAAGTGAGCATGCTGCTGGACCGCTGTAAAGCTGCAAAACTAAGCAAAAGTAAAACTTGAATTCAGGCTGCAGGGATGAAAACATGTTTGTCTTTTATTGATTTTCCTTTAATTTTCATGTCTCCTGCATATCCATATATATATTTCTAACTATATATATATATATATATATATATAGTTAGAAATATATATATATATACATATATATATATATATATATATATATATATATAGTTAGAAATATATATATGGAGAGAGAGAGTTAGAAAGACTTTATTATGAGTTTTCTTTTGCATTCCAGATTTATTCATCCACAAGTTTCTGGGTGTGAACTCTTTGAAGCATGCTTATGTCTTTGTGCATGACAGAGCAATATGACAGGAGTTTAGATTTTTGGTGGTTTTTGTGCGTATACCAAAACCATCAAAACCATTTTTTGCTCAGTGCACCCTGAAATGTATGTTTTTTTTTTATTATGTTTGATTCAAATGAATCAAAGTTAATATAAAGATTAAAAAGCATGTTTTTAGATTTGTTTGAAAAGAGGACGATGTGTTTGGTCACAGAAACAGACTCACAGCATGTACGGGTATCTTTATGAGCTGATACGACTCATACAGAGCCAGCCGCTCACGCTCTTGTTTTTCAAATTTTCCCGCTCATAAATGTTTGTTTGTTTCGTTGCTGGGACTGTAGTGTGACTCCAGGAAAGGTCGAACCCTCAGCAGTGATGACTGTTGCAGGATAATGACGTTGCACTTCCTGTTTCGTGAGCTGCAGTGGTCTTGGAAAATAGCAGAAGGACAGAAAAGTTAGAATTAGGTGGCAGTCATGAGTAGAGATTTTAAACAGGGTAACGATTGTTTTTTCTCGTGAGACAAATAATTAAGCTGGTTTTATTGTTTTATTGAAAATAGATTGATTTACATTTGATAATTATAAAGAATGATTTTGTTGAATCATAATCTTGTGCGAACAGGATATTAAACTTTTTTGATTGCAGCAGTGTTCCTTTTTCTACTTTGTCATTTGTCATTAAATATTTATTTGTCAGTCATTTGCTCTGCTGACTGAGTGAATAGTGTTTATGTTATATTTTTATGAACACTGGGGCTGGTACTGTGTGTGGAACATGAGCGCCCTCTGCTGGGCTGGGTGGAGGGCTGTGCCCCATGTTGTGTTGATATGTAACGAGCTCTGCTTAAATTTGTTAAATGAAGTGAGATTTTCTGGTAGCAGTGTTATTAATTCTTATTGACCCGGCTCTCTTACTGATCTTCCAGCTGTGTAAGATGCTTGATTCTGATTGGTCAAAACCCCTTGACAACGGTTATTAACTTTCACTAATATGAGCAACACCAGAGGCAAACTGATCACACGTCACGTCAAATCAATCCACAGAAAAGAGTTCCGGCACATTTAGCTTCTACTTGTTGACACCATGGACCGTAATGTGAGGTAAAACCATTAGCTTCCGTTAGCATCAAAACAATGTGGCTAAAACGTAAGTTTCAGTTCGCATGCTAAATTACAGGCATTGGATCCTGTCAACATCAGGGTCTTGTCTACCCTGTCGGGATTCTATTTCCCATAACTATACCTGCAAACCATGCATTACCCCTCACATGTAATGTGTTGAGAATTTAATATTAATCATTTGTGCAGTTATATGGATGTGCTGTGGTAATCACGAGTAATCACAGCTCACTATGTTAAGCTTTAATGGCTGAATTATAGCTTCAATATTCATCTGCATGGTGTAGAAACGCTGTCCAGCTGTTGGATACTTATTGTTTTTGGTTTTAAGTATTTTTTATTTTGTCTTATTACCACACAGACATGTTTGAGAGAGACCTGATGTGCTTCAGTTGTTAGAATCAGCAGTGTGTTGGCGCCAGAAGGTTTTGCCTGGTTCAGCTCAAAACGTAACACAAGCATGGCTCATTTGAACATTTATGTAAAGCCCTGCTGTGCTGAGTGCAACCTGGTGAAGCGGCCAGCTTGGTGTTGGACTGTCAGTCAGCTTTAAACGTCTAAAAGATGTGATTTCTGTTTGTACAGTCAAAATGAAGATCGCTGCCTTCAACGTCCAGAGGCTGGGTCTGAAAAAATTTACCAACAATGTGG